>NC_059428.1:94118763-94140640 GCF_021028975.2 Sphaerodactylus townsendi
TGTTGTTCCACATGTTGAGAAGTGATTTATTTGCCATGTTCTATTTGAATGTGGATCCTTAATTTCTTTTGTGTTTAAGGATTGTGGACACATTGTACAGTGTCCACATCGGTGGTGTCCTCTCACACTGGGTCTGGTGTATTGTCTTTTTAAAATAATGTCTGCTCTCATTAACTGTTGCCGAAGACTGGTTGCGTGTCTGTACCCGATTAAGGTATGCGTATCCTGGGATCCTAAACCCGGTAATAGCCTTGGTAGCTCTATTATATTTTTTTTATACTGGATGAAAGCGCGTCATAATTTAATGCCCAAGTAATTCTGGATTGTGTATTCTTACCCCTGTACTGATGACAAATCTTTCTCTTTCTTCTTTTCTGACATTGAGTAGTAGATAGTGTCTGATAATTTCTGCCCATTGTGTGGAAATCTGCTGCTTGGGCCAAATGGGCAAACCGCTCTTCATCAAATTATTATGTGAAGGCTGCCATAACCTTAGCATATGTACATCTCTGTAAAATAAGAGTTGAACAAACTATCAATACATAAGAGTCATGTATTGAATTTTAAAATATATTTCAAGCTGGTGAGATGGCTGCTCATCAAATCATAAGAACTACTGCATACTTTGTTTTTAGCCTACACTAGTTTTCAGCTCATTCACAACTGCAAAAGTTGCAATCCAGAGAAAAATAAGATATATATTAGCACAAAGATTTTACTTAGCATTTGGTTCCTGTTTTTAGAAACATCCCTTGTGGCTATCCTACAGAAAAATACGCTGAAAAAATACTCTGAAGATTAAGGTGCAGAAATCTGCTTTGCCAGACAAGTCAGAACTGGTGGTATTTTCAGAACAACTGTGTGAATAATGCTGAGATAGCTAACACTTTGATATATGCCGTGCTAAAAATAACTGCACAGAATGAGACTAATGAGGTTTGATAAAAGACCCTTGATGAGGTAACCTCACTTTTCAGTATGTAGCACTGGTGTCAAATATATATATCCACGAAGAATTATGTTATGCGTATATGAAATTTAGCAAGCCGTGCCTATTATTTTTTACTTTCAATCGTTATGTATTTCATAGAAGCTATCCAAATAAAATATAAATCCAATTTTGATTGAAACAGCTCTTATTGGGGATGAACTATGATTATACATTCCATACTCTATAAGCTAGTCTGATTTAGAAAGTAACTTCAAGGAATATATTCAGGTTCTAGTACAGGGGTAGGGAAAGGCTATAGACATATGAATATTTCGTGTTGTTTAAGCTTTTATACACGCTCCCATCCCCGAAGGACTCTGGAAATTAATACTTTCACAAAGTATAAATACAGGTAAACACATTGTTAAAACCCTTAAAACAGCGATAACAATAACAATAAAAGAGGCGTCCAATTGGCCATGCTGACAGAGGCTGATGGGAATTGTAGTTCCTGAACATCTGGAGAGCCGCAGGTTCCCTACCCCTGTTCTAGTAGATATTGCCAATACCAGTTACATATGCAATGGCATGTTGTGGTAGTAGTGTATACCCCCACCTCCCTTCAATATCACAACTGACAGTTGACGGTTTTGTGTCCGTGGCTTAGCGATGTGAATTGAGAGACAGAACTTGTAAGGTCAAGTGTTTGCTTTTTGGGAAATGCTTGTACGATTGTGTTTGATGCTGGAATATGGTTCTGTGGAATAAAATAATATAAAATTGTATTTTGTTCGTGTGCAAATTTTGAAGGGTGAGAGTATGATTTTTGAGGGACACCTGTGCCACCATGTTTGATTCTTGTGGATTGTTGCAAATAATATACATTTGAAGTTTGACTTGGAGTGAAAGGTACGTGTGATTGAAGGCCTGAGGGACTGTTCCCCTGCTATGCAGAAGGTTGCATTGGGAGGATGTGTGTGGAGCAGCCCAGTACGTCTTTCTAAATCTCTGAATTTAGAGGGGATGTGGGAAGTGGGGCTGGTTGAAATCCACTACCCACACAGTTGGTATCAATTAACTGCACCAATGAGATTTCTGATATTTGACAGCTGTAGTCAAAAGCAGGAGTTGTATTTAAGACATGGATATTATGGGAGAATGGCTGAAATAACAGAATTTATGAACAATGTTGTGAGAAAACATGTAACCCCCCCCCCTCAGCATTGATTTCTATTATGACCCTACACAAGCAATGCTCCAATTTAATGGTCCCGGGATGTACCAGGTTAGAATGAGTGAAGAACTGGCATTAATCATGGGGAACCTAATCAACGTGGCTGTTAAGAGACTTGACAACTGCTGTGAGACTTTAACAAGTTGCATGTGTACATGGATATTATTGAGCACCAATTTGGCAGGGCCTGATGCAGTACCTCTTCTGCTCATATTAGCACGGTGCAGGGAAACATTAATGACTTTGTTGCCATAATGTACAACAAACTGCACTACATTCCTATCAATAAGCAACACATAGGCCCTTTCTATTGGTAGGTGAGCACGGGTGCACCAAAATAGTTGTAGTCGGTGCACCCCCTGGGATCATTCACACGCCATTCTGTAAACAGTCCTGGTGTACTGGCCGGCCTGCAGAGCCCTGCCTTCATGCTCCGGGCCACCACGCCACCCTCCCTCTGCACTCTTGCTGGCTGCTGTTGCTGTACAGAGTCCAGGGAACATGCCCCTGTGGCCATGGTGACACCTCCAGGGGATATGTGCCTGTGGCTGTGGCAACACCCTGGCTGATTTCCTTATAACTTAAGCCACCGGAAAGTTAAGGGGGAAACAAACCCATTCCCAATCTGTAAGCTTCGGGTATGTCAGTGTTCAAATCTACCACTAAGTACCCATAAGGCTTGTTCACAGTGTCTTCATAGGCCTCTAGGCAGAATTTGCTTTTCCTGGGGTACATCTGCCGTGCCAAAGTTGATATTTGTAGCCTGTCTCTAGGGTTTTTAAATAAAACTCGATATTTGGCATTCAAATGAATAGACCTATTTTTCCCTTGGCAAAACAAATTCTGCACAATGTAGATGATGCTCAGGTTTCTGTGGTGCACATATTTGGTAAAAGCATTTTCAATTTTGCTGCTAGCTGACACAGAATTCATAAGATCATCCACAATAAGCAGGTTTCTTTTATTAGAGGGTAACAGTATCATCATTCAAAGTTGAGGGTAAACCCTCTAGAAATTGTATAAATGGAAATGTGTGTACAGTTCTTTGTACAAAGATTGGAATCAGGAATAACACCACACAATATTTTCAGGCATTTGAGACAAAATTCTCTCAGCATGTAGAAGCAGATTCTTAATAAAATAGCTTTTACCACAATTGCTAGGCTCTGCCAGAATGACTGAAAATGGGTGTTGCCATCTTGTGTCCATTTTCAATACCCATATGGTAGACTTGTAAAAATTTCCTTCTGCAGCCTCTTGTCATAAACGATCTTCTGAGTCTTTCTAAGAAGTTGAGTTCTAATGGTTAAGTCCCCTCTGTGTCTAGAAATTTCCTGATGAGCCATGCTGATACAAGGGGGGTTTGCCCTTCCACGTGTGAAGACCAAATCCTTAAAGCTGTCCACATTAATTTTTTTGCTTCTGGAATGGTTCAAAGTGATCCTCTTCACTTTCAAGCATGTCTCTCCATTAGAAACCCTCTAGTGATATGACTTTGGAGCCAATGAGACTAATTCTGTGATAAGATGGCCCACAGGATGCTTGCTTGTCACATCTCCTAAATAATCTCCTAGAAAGAGTTTCCACTCACAGTTCTTACTTTTAAAAATCACAGAGTCTGTATCATAATATAAGCACCTCTATCCAAGTCAGTCTAAAAGCTTGTACAGTTCTATATGTGCATAAGCTGTGGTAAAACAGGCTATGTATACATTGGTGTTGCCTGAAGTTGTGAGGGGACTTTTTGCTTGCTTCCAAGATACATAGACCATATCATCATTAATAAAATTGCAGCAGATGGGGTCATAATTCTCTGAAAATATCAGTTCAAAATATCGTTCATGGTCTCTAACAATTTCAGTGGTTGGAAATTTTTTCCTCTGTGCAAATTTTCCCCACAGAGAATTGAGAAATAATTTAGTAACCTGTCTCTTTGCAGGGTCTGGTTTGATATGCGCTGGGCGCAGAACAACACCCTCATTTTTATAAAAATTTGCTCCATACTAACTTTTGTCTGCATCACTAACCACTGTAAGGAACCTCAAAGGACTCGAAACAAAGGAACTGAGTTCAGTACATTTGACATTCTCTATAAACTCTCAGCAGCATCATGCATTACATGTGGGATCACCTGTGGATTCTGATGAAACTTTCCCTGGCTTCATAGGTATACGCTTTTATGTGAACCGCTTCAGCCACTCCCTCCCCAAAGCGTCCTGTTAAGCAGGTTTCCCACGACAGAGCAGAAACAAACTTCAAACACACAAGATAGCCACAGCAAGGTTAAGGCCCCAACCATCCCGGGCACGAAGCCCAGAACGAGGAATGCGTCAAGGCCAGGCAGAAAGAGCAGAAACTAACCCCCACCCTTACAACCACCCATGATGGGTAGCCTGATGCCTCCTGCTTATTTTTGAGATGATGTTTAATGTATTCTAAGAACAAGCCTGGAGATTTCCCCCCAAAATGCAACACTTCAAAGATTTTATCTACCCTCTATCCCTTTTCTATAGTCACCTCAATCTCACAAGTGCACCTCATCCCCTCTAAAGCTCCCTCTTCATCACTGTTTGCAGATGTTTCCTTCTGTTTAATAGCAGCACAGGTCCTACATACTGTAAAATACAGTTTTCCATCAACCTTAGAGGGCAAGATGGAGAGCGAAGATGCTTTGAGGGATACACTTTTATTGTAGCAAACCCAAAATATTTTGCGAGGGACTTGAAATTCTCTTGAATGATCAGGGGATAACCCAAAGGATATAGTTTTGCTGCATTTACAAATGGGTACAGGCTTGTGAAATCTTCATATTCAATTTGCACATTTTCCTTTGCTATGTAATAAAATTCGGCCCCTGCGTTCTGCAGAGGCCAACCTACTGGTGATCCCCGGCCCTCTGCTATGATGTGGGCTGGCACTCCACTTGTGCTGGCCAGGGACGTTTACAGCATCTGGCTCCCGGCCTGGTGGGAATAACACCCTTCCCTCCAGCTTTAAGTCCGGGCCCTGCAGGACCTGGGTAGAGTTCCGCAGAGAGGCCTGCAAGACATGTGTTGTTCCCACGAGGCCTTTGGAGTGTCCAGCTGCTCAACGTGTGCCCCCTCACTGCTCCAGCTCCTGGGATAGCTGCATCTGAAATCCCTCATATTGAGGGGTCTCTAATCACTAATGGGGGAAGGCTCTTTAAATTGGGGTTGGACGCCTCTAATTTCTATTGCTATGTATTATGGCTATTCACAATTTCATGAGAGTTTTAAGCTACTCATGGGATGGAGCTTATGTATTTATATTTGTATGACTGCTCCTGTTGATGTTCAAATAATGTTGTTCACCGCCCGGAGCACTTCGGGGATCGGGCGGTATATAAATTTAAGAAATAAATAAATAAATAAATAAATAAAATAAAAATGTGATAGCGTTTGTACAACCCCCAAAGAGTGAATCCTTGAGGTTCAAGGGGACTGGGAACACGGCTGTTTTAAGGAAGCTTATCACCCCCTCCTCTATCTTTTTCATGTTTTTCCACTCATATTTCCAAATTTCCCTAACATGAATTCCAAGCTGTCTCAGTTCATCTTTTTGCAGAGTACAGGTCACCAAATGTTTTGCCAACCATTTTATTGAATGACGGTGCTTCATAGCAGATTAAGCAACCATGGAAAAAGCACCCATGGAATTCATACACTGTTTTCTTCCCATGCTGGACTGTGTAACCATCTAAACAATACTTTCCCACTTTAAATTCTCCACCCTTTAGAGCACAGGTGCTGGCAGGGGATGATGGGAGCTGTAGTCCACAACATCTGGAGGGCCACAAATTTGACACCTATGCTTTAGAGTGTGTTTGATTTGGATGTTTTCAGACTGCTCAATATAACACAGTCACTGTATACAAGATGTAGAAATCCATTTTGTCTGTTTGTGATAGAGGTCTGGTAGTGGGGTAGGTATAGACGGGGTGGAGGAAATTAAAACGATACATAGCTAAGCACATAAGTACCTTCTCTGAAAGTCATGTTTATGATTTCTTTTTTGTACAATATGCAAGCTTTTTCGAGAATGCAGACATAATTTTTGCAATAGAAAGTCAGCTCTTTTTTCAGGTCAAAGGTCAGCCTGTTGTTTTCTGCATATCACTCCAGGAAAACCATTCTTTCTTTAGCACTCATGGTGTCAGGACCATAAAATTCAGGGCCAGGCATGGGTCCTACATAATCTTGATTTTCACGTGTATTAAAATAATGTGGGAAACACGAGAATTGCTGAAAGCTTGGCTAATTCTAGAGGTAGATAGTTTAAAGAGTTTATGAATTTTATAATGAGCAACTTGATGGTCATACACATGAGTTCATCCATGTGGCTATGAGTTCCACTTCTAACCTCTCCTCAATCAGTTGGCATAAAAGGAAATACAAATAATAAGATTTCAAATTAAGGGCTATGAAGGGATTTTCTCTGAAATGCTTTTATTTTGTAATATCAAGTACAAACTCATGTAAGCAATTTTCACCCCTTCCCAGCATTTCACCCCTTACCCACATTTCCTTGCAGCTTTCCCATGGTCTTTGCAAAGATATAATTGGGAATATGAAGGCATGTCTCTTACATACATTTAAAATCATAGAATACATATTTTAAAGAGATTGGTGGAAATAGGCTGGAGATAACTCAGTGTTTGTGATGCCTCCTCTCTCCCAAGACTTCCCCCCATTGCATGCAAAACTTTCCTTTACACTCTTGAAAAAGGTGCTCCATATTTTGATAAGTTTTACATTCTGCGCACCATATACAGGATGACACTCAATTTCATCCCTGACTGCAAGCTTCCGGTGCCTCATAAAACAAAACTTGCTGCTGCAATGCATTAGCAATTTGGGCATTTTCTTTGGGTCCCCTGTATGGTTTTACACTCTGCAGTCACTCACATCCTACAAAAATTAGCACACACATGCTTATGCTCATGCATTGTTTCACAATAAGTACATAGATTTTTTCTACCGAAAAATGCCCTGGAGTTCAAAATTCTAAAATAATGATCATTGTACAAAAGGAGGTAATATGATTTTGGAAATTTTTGGGTTGTCGTTTTAAAGATGGATCATGCCTTTTCTGCCAGTACATATAACAACACTTATATTAAGTTGTAAATGATTTTCCAGAAGTGTTATATCAGCTAAGCTTACCTTTTTCTGGTTAGACCATCCCAGCTGTGCATTTACATGTGCTGCAAGCTTTAACAATTCAGCATCAGTACAATCTATCCCTTCTTCTGTTTTCATACCTGCCATTAACCCTTATGCAAAGCATAATTTGTACTGATCACTGTTTAGGCATATCAAAAACGTACATTTTTAAAATCAATGATTGCATTGTAAGGAATAGATTTAAGACTTCTTCACCCACTGCCCCGTGGAGGCCATAAAATAGCTACAATGAGTTTTAGTATGTCACTGCTCAAAATTTCATGACTGCTTTGTAGTGAATTATTTTCCTGAAAGAATTGCTTCTCCTGAGGAAGACTACAGTGAAAACATACTTATAAACGCGGGAGTAATTTGGGAAGTACTTTCTATATGGTATTGAATTGAAAAAACTGGATGTACAATTATTGGATTCAGTAACTGAATCCAATACATTCATTGAATATATTGATTCTCCGTCTTCAGTGTGTGACGCGCTGTTTTGTTCCTCTGTCATTTACGTTACACACAATTTGGCTTGTTTTCACACACTGTGTCTATAACATACACAGCATTACACACTGTTTCTATAACATACATGTTCCAAGGTGGGGAACCAACAGTAAGTGTTTGGATGGAACTTGCTATGCAAGGGTGTGGTTGCATTGTATTGCAGGTGGGGTTATCAGTCCATTTTTAAGCACTGGTAGCCAAGATTTGTTAATTCTCAGTCTTTTCTTTTTTGTTGAAGTTGTCTTGGTGTTTGTGAATTTCAATGGCCTCTCTGTGAAGTCTGACATAGTAACCTTCCGAATTGTCCAGAATTGCCAGTGTTCTCAAATAAAACGTTATGTCCAGTTTTGTTTAACACATGTTCTGCAACTTCAGATTTTTCAGGATGGTTAAACCGACAGTGTCTTTTGTGCTCCCTAATACGAGTCTGAATGCTGCATTTTGTGGTTCCTATGTAGACCTTTCCACAGCTGCAGGGTATGCAATAGACACCTGCAGAAGTGAGGGGTCTCCTTTGTCCTTTGCTGACCATAGCACCTGCTGTATTTTCCTGGTAGGTTCTATACATGCCACTAAGCCATGGCCATAAAACTGTCAACTGTCAGTTGTGATGTTGAAGGAATGTGGGGTGTACACTACTTGTAGTGGTTAAATATCACACTAATCAAGGAAGATCCAAGTTCAGTACGCCAGCTGGATTATTTTGGCCCATTCTCTCTCAGCCTAACTTACTTCACAGAACTATTGTCAGGATAAAATGGGAAAGGATAAAATGGGGCATGTATGGTCCCTGAAATCCTTGGAGAATGCATGCTTGAACCTTTCCCAGTTTGGTTCTCATCATGTTCATTGGTCATGAACAGGGTGCTGACTTTTTGATGATCAGTTGGCTATTTATTGACCTGATCAGCTATCTAGCAGGTTGCTTCACAGTATTCCTTTTTAACCATGCAGTACAGTGAAATTGGTTTTTCATACATGCACATTCTCATACAGCTTGTTTGAATAAACTTTTTGGTACACCATCATGTTCTATTCCTGGCCTAATCCTACTGGCTTTTGGCTTTGTTAGGAAACTTCACCACTAACATCTGTAAAAGAACATCAGGCATTATACTACAAGTGAGCATGTGGAACTGAATATAATTCATCTTCACAAGTGCAAAGCTCATCTGTCAGCCTTGGTCATATGTAGCCTAGAGGTTTCACCACAGTAGGAATCACTCACCTTTGAGAATCTGAACTTGTCATTTGCAATTGATACCAAGCCAAATGGGAGAATTCAGAACAGAGTTGGATTTAATGTAGTTTCTGGAAGAAAGATTGGAACTGAACAAGTTCACTCAGGGTAATGGCAAGACTGTTGTGCCATTCTCAAATAGTTTCTATGGACAATGGTGGCAGCTTATTTTTTAGAAACAAAGAACTTAATGTAGCACTCTACCTTTTTTTAATCACACCAATTTTGCATAATGCTGGGAGGCATTTTTTACCTGAAACTAAATTTAAAATAATAGCCACCCTCATTGTTCTACTGACACATATAAATGTATGTTGGATGTAAGAAAATGGCATCAACTGCCAAGACTGAATGCTGTACATATGGCCAGCTCTGCAAGTAATGTGCATATTCTCAAACTTCTCATTAAGCTCTATGATAACAATTTAATGAAGAGGTTCATATGCTTATCTCTTAAACTGAACTCAGTATGCTTATATGTGCCTCCCTCTGTGCTGGATTATGAGTATGCTGAAAAGTGGCATCTGAAAGTATGCTAAAAGTGATTTGATATAGGACAGCACACTTGCATCCAAAAAAGGCAAATTCATGATTTTTTGGATAGTAAGACAGAAGAAACATCAGATAAGAAGATAGTGATTTTTAAGGAGTGAAGAAATGATAATGTCATCAGAGTCTCTTGTCTCTCATGCAAGAAATGAGGTACATCAGAAGCCTGATTTTTGAGGAGTGGGGGGAGAGATATACAATAAATCAAATGAATTTTCTTTATGCATTCTGCCACGCATGCCATTAACTATTAAGTGATTAAAATTATTGTCCTTAACATAGTTCTCCTTGAGATGAAATTAAGTATTTTATATTTACACTTCAGTTGATAATAATTAATAGAACATAAGCAAATGAGAGAGGGGTAGGCATTGCCAATCATTCTATTAAAATCCCTATATTAAAATTTGCTGTGAAAAATACACATTATAGATAAAACGTAGGTAATACTTTGGTCATTTGTACATGCACTACTCATCCTATGGAAAGAGGGGTGAATTACATTGTGAGGGTGGTGTGGGCCTGTGTCAGAGGATTTGTCCTCTCTGGGGCACTCATCTCAGTGGAGGGGCCCACATGCTAGCGGGTGAATGCTGTGGTGGTCCAGGACACCAGGATGCAGCACTGGGTGCCACATCAGTGCTCCCATGCCATCAGCCCTTTTGGCACAGCATGGTGTGCCTGTGAGTAGAGCCAATTTCCACCCCAGTTTTGCAGCCAGTTACGTCATGGCCCAGAGCTTGGGCTTATGCCATCCTTTCAAAAGGACATTAAGTCCTACAGGGAGCTTTCCAGCAACTGGAGGGGGGATTGACTTTTTTTTCCTTCCTGCACCACAGAAAGCTCTCTGGGGCTGTGGATTGGACCATTACACTGTTGTTCTGTCAAATAACCATGTACAAAATACTTTTTCATAGATCCTTGCTTGGAGAACTCATCTTCTCTAAAACACATTGCCGCTGAGCTGTTGGCCTGATATATTAAAAATAATGCTAGAGGTGGTCCTTACCACAAGGAAAGTGCTCAATGGACAATTTGCATGGATTTGCAGATCTATTATGAAAATGGATTTTTAGAAATGGTAAAAGTGATTTGTAAACATTAGTTTCAGCAGTTAAGAGACACATTTCCTTCATGTGACGTAATTTCATTTCCGAAGACTAGTAGTAGGCAGTTTGAATCATCATTATATGGAATCATGACAACTGCAAATAATTAAGTATCTTAACTTCTTTTATTTGATATTAATAGATATAATATACAAACATTAAAATCTTCTGTGAGGCTGTTCTTCTGGAATCTGAGAAAATGAGTTAGAAAAAGTATTGACTAGCAATAAAAAGCACTTGCGGAGTAAGCTGAACATATGGTTTTTAACATATTTTTCTTTGCTTGTGTGCAGTACATTTTCCCTGAAGGAAATATCAATATAAGCATGCTGAAAACATGCAGAAATAAATTATTTGGACATGCTTCCTGAAATTTCTGTCTTGAAACCCTTATGAATAACTTAGTAACTATACTTACAATATTTCTGCCCTCAAGAACTCTAAAATGATAATTATCTTTGTCAAGAGTTCCATGGGTGCTCAAAAATTCATATGTACCTCTTACACTGTCATTTGAATGGAGTAACTGTTTTAGGAAATCTATTTGCACAAATTGCACAAATTGACTACTTCTACATAAAGAAAGCAGAGAGCTGGGCTTTTTTGGGTAGACATAACTCAATTGTAACTTGTGGAACAGATCAATGGATAGTGCACATTTGATTAACACTATTTGCATCCTTTTGTTTGATTCTGATGTTGGAAGGATACCCACTGATTCTACTTTCTGCTGCTATCTTATCCCCAGATCTGTTCACAAGAGTCCCTTGACCCTCCAGGCACAAAATCTTTGAGGATTAGTGGGGGACAGCATGGGGGAAGTCCTACTTAGTTCCTTTTATGAATCATGTATTTTTTTCATATTGGACATTTCATAGATTTTTGTTACATAGATTTTTCATTCCATTTTAATGGAAACTATATAGTGTAGTCAATCAAGAACTGCTAATTATCCAGAACAGCTGTTCTTATCCTTTGTGTTATTAACTCATTCTGATTTCTTGAAGCAAAGGAAATATACATCACTAGTTTTCTGCATGCAAGTTGTTGTACATTTTATCTATATCTGACAGTGAATTACAGTGGTGTACTGTGATGCCCAGCCCCTGGCCAAACTCCTCCACTTTCTGCCATTGCACTCCCCCTGCCACCACCACACTCCCCTCACCCCCATTTTTGCACTCCCCCACCTCACCACTCCCTGCAACATTGTCAGCACCACAAAAATCTCCCCTGACAATCCTTTTCCTATACTGAGTAGTGCCGGATGGCAACACACTGGTGGCAAGGTTAAGACCAGGAAGGGTTGCTCCTTCCCTGGCAATCTCACTCCCTGTGTGTAGCCAGTCAGCATGATTTGGAAGAGGAAAAGGTTTGTTGGGTTTTCTTTTTGAGAGAGCAACAGTGTGGTGGTGCTAGTGGTGGTGGTGGGAGTTTGGTGGTGTGAAGTTTGGTTGAAGTCTGGAAATGGTGGGGAGAGGGGCAGGGCAGGCAGGGCCAAAATGACTCCTACATGACCTAGGCAAATGGAGCTTGGATCGTTTGCCCCCTCTGGCACCCCTAGTTCTGCCAGTGGTGAACTAATACAGTTTTACAAAGCTAAAAATATTGCCTTGAGTGGGAGGGTGTGTGGGTGAGTGAGGTTTGGAATAAATTTTATGCAGTTTTTATTGTTTTGCTTTAAATGTTGTCATTTATTCATGATATTTTGTTGTGAACTTTTGTTTTAACCTGTGTAAACCACCTAGAAACTTCAGCATAAGATAGGGTATAAATATGTTTAAATAAATATTAAATAAAAATAGTTAGAACGGTTTCAAACTTTCAGATTCGAAGTATGCATTTTTATGCAAACAATTTTGCTTGCAAACTTTTGAAACAATTCCTCACTGTTGATTGGAGAGTACTCTAAGTGAAATAGTGAGATCATTTCTACATAGCTGTTATTTAAAAGATACTGCATTTGTATGTATTTCTGGAACAAATGGTTTGGGGAGAGATTGCAAATATTATTTTGAACAGTTTCAACTGTAATTTGAGATAATGAGCATAACAATAACACCTGAAATACTCTTCTTCAGAATTAATGAGATCCATTGCCTTGGGAAGATACTGTCACTGAATTTCAGCAGTGTAGCAGCATCTTGGCCAGTACCCCCCATATAAAAACTCTCCTTTGTAAATCATATAGTTTTGATAAATCTACCTTTTTTGCATCTTAACAAAAGTTTGCTTTGAAGAACTTATCCTTCGAAGACTAAGTGAAACTGTAATGAAACAGACAGTTGTTTGCTAAAGTACATCCCTTACTAGTAGCAAAAATTTGTGCTTCAGTAAAACTTTCAGCTGCCTTGACATTGATTTTAGGGCAGTATGCAAGAATGACTGCCACTTGGTGATTTATTGTGGAAGCTGTCATCATCTGACATGTAGTTAGTACATAAAATGGATAAAGTGGACAGAGAGATTTTTCCCCCCACCCAAAATACTCAGGGACATCCCATGAAGTTGATGAACAGTACTTTTAAGACAGACACACAAAAATACTCCAGCCAGTTATTCAGTAGTAGAACTTGCTATTAGTGGATGTAGTGATGTCAACTAGCAAGATGGATTTAAAGGGGAACTTTGAAAAGATTCATGGAATAAAATCAATCATTGGCTACTAGTCATGACTATAAGGAATCTCCTCATGCAGAGGCTGTGAACCTCTAAATGTCATTTTTAGGAGGTACAATCAGGAGGTTTGTTTATTGCCCCTCCAGAGCAACTGGTTTGTCAAGGTATGAAACCTGATGTCCCAACCCAGACTGTTCAATAATAAGATTCTGATTCCAGTTGATTTCTTTATTATGAAACAGCATCAGGAAATGAGCATTTAAACTTCTATTGCCAGAACTTAGCTTAGCCAATATTACAAGCGCCATTATACTCCACACCACCGCTATGTCCTGTCACCCCACCCCACTGACCAGTTCCCAAGGGGGTATGGTACCTCTCCAATCCCACAGTCTGTTGTAAGGAGAAATGACCTTCCCCCACTAGGATCAAACCAACCTACATTCCAAACTACTGAAAGAGCTGCAATAGCAGGTGGCTAATGAGCTGATAACAGTTAAAAAGGAGGGGAGGGAGGAGGAGGGTTTGACCAGAAGCAGGTTTCCAGGTCCCGGGCAGGAGATGAAACTTGACAGGATCAAACAGAAGCTGATATGACACAGGATGCTGAATTAGATGGACCACTCATCTCTGCATAATAGGGACATATGGCCCCCAGCTGCAGATACCCAAATCTGCAGATTGGGACCACAACAATGCTTAAGGGGTTTTCTGCAAAGTTGGGGGACTTCTGAGGTTTGCAGGAAAAAAAAGTTTTAAAAGGGAGTTTTTCTCCAGTTGAACTGGTGGTGGCTTCTGCCTCAAGAAGCTACTTTGGGCAAAGCCACCGCCAGGAGATGCTTTGGGCCTGGCCATGATGCCATCAGATCCTGGGAGGGGCTGTGGGTGTGGCTGCCATGGCAGTGGCTACTGGGATAGACTCCAGGCCTGGTTGCTGCAGCTGAGTACTCTGGGAACCACTGTAGGTCCAGTCACAAGGGTAGAGGATTCTGGGGGTCTGGCTATGGTGGTAGAGGATGCTTGGAAAGGTTCTGAACCCAGCCAAATTGATGGAGGATGTCAGGAGCTGCTCCCAGGCACCATTGCTACAAGTCTTAAAGTGAGTTGTGAAGCCTGGAGCCATGACAGGTTTGAGATGGGTAAGTCATGGGCCCCATGTCTGCTTATATTCTTCTGTTTTAGGCACATTTGGCCTCCATAACAGCCATGGTCCAAAGTTAAAGTGAACACACATACAATCTATGTACACTTGATTTTTGTTTGTACATGCATTGTTAATGTTCATGTTACAGTCAACACTAGGGTTGCCAAGTGGTAGCTGGAATTTCCTGGGATTACAATTAATTTCCAGACAACAGAGATCAGTTCACCTGGAGAAAATGGCTGCTTTGGAGGGTGTGTACTCTGGCACTGAAGTTTCTTCCTTTTCCAAACCCTGCCTACTTCAGACTCCACCACCAAAATCTTCAGCCATTCCCCAATCCAGAGCTGGCAACTCTAAGGAACACATATACAGTTTAAGATAAATCACACATTTTTCCTGGGACTAGCCCCCAGTTTCATTTGTAAAGTAAACAGATATTGTATTTTCCAGAATATTACTTGGTTACATCTTTAAAGGAACAGTAGCATGTAAACCATCAAACATAAATCTTAGAACAACTATGACTCCCTATCACACTAGCATGTAATGCAGGTTGTTCATACATGCACTATAACATGAACAGGATTTAGTATCTTCAGCCTTTTCTTTCATTCAATTTTGTAATGATATCAGGGGAGGTGAGAAGAAGACTTTACCTGGCATGGCTATAACACCTACACAAGGTTGGATTATTTTAGGGTTCTCTGGATGAATTCTTCCAAGTTGTTCATGTTCCTGTTTCTCTGGCAAGTGATTTCTATTTTAACAAGCTGATTGAACTTGAAGCTGATTGAGTCCCTGTTTAGTATGTGAAAATAGTTCTAGTTTGTTGATTGTGCCCATAAAGCTATACTCTACTTTCTCTCAACTAAGCATGAAGTCTTTTTCCACCATAAAGTGATTTTTTTCAATGAAAGAAGCTTTTCCTCTTGAAAATGGCTTCACGCATAGTTGAGCACAATAGTAGGATATAACCCATTTAATTGTTTTTGTTTTTTAATTGTTGTCTTTTATGTTTTTGATTGTTGTAAGCCTTTATGAGGAGATAGGACCTAAGATTAAGTAACAATCAATATTTTGATATATAGTGCTATGTGATTTTATGATTTGAAATAGCTGACATTTGATCAAAAATAAATAGTATTCAGCAGTTAACTGTGCTGATATTCAAGGACATGTCAGAGTGATTTTCAGACTTTCTATCTAGGAGCACTTTCTACATTTTCAAGAAACCTTGGCATTTATGCCATGAAACCCCTGTATGTTGCATACAGTGTATACTCAGGACACAAATTCAATGTAGGACTTCTTCATCACCTGCTGTGAAATGTTTCCAAGAAATTGCTTTGTGTTCCCCTACAGGTGAACACTGCAGGCAAAATTAAGTGATTTTGTTCCACTGTAATTCAGCTGAGAAGTGTCTTAATTTTTCAAAGAATGCAAGATTTCTTGGAAGAGCATGGTGTAAAGAGCATTGATACTTATTTTTGATGGTTGGTGTAGTTTTCCATATTAGTTTATGATAATTGATATGAAATTGTGTGGGCGTTTTTGAATCACACAGTTAGACAGCATGCATTGGTATGTGCTTTATGATCTATGTTGAATACAAAAAGATTGTTTGATATTTGTGAGCTTATCAGATGTCAAAATTCAAAACATAAGTCCCAACCAAAGTAAGTGTTTGAATTTCAAGTTAAACATTTCACATTCAATGTGCAAAATTAAATTTTCTAATTAAAAAATTGAATTGCAAACAATATTGAAGGAAAAAATCCCTTTACTTGAATGTTTTGGCTATGCTGCAGTTCTGTGGTATGTTTGTCATGGATCTATTTGCTGTTGTACCCCTTAATTTTGAAAACCCTATCGTAATTGCACACTACTGCCTGTGTTTGCAAGAAGAGTAGACTGTTCTAATGACACATTTTAATTATTACTTTTCAAAACAGTATCTTAAAGGTTCATTATATATTTATAAGAGAATTAAGTTTCCACAAAACTGATTGTAGTTGCAAAGTATATAGGGAAAGAAGAGATCAAAAAGAATTTTCCAACTCAGCTGCAAGCATTAACTTTTAAATTTCTAATACATGAAAATGCACATTGGCCTGTAGAAAAGCCCTTGTGTATGGAAGATTAATCATAGTATTTCTGTCTGACAGCTCAAGTGATTAATGTGCAGAAACCTTTCAAATCTCAAACTAGCAACACATAAATTTGATCAATTTTAGGCAGTTGACACACATGATACACACAAGAATGTTTAGCCTAGACATAACCCAGTGTTAGAAAGCTGAAGTGTTAGAAAGTGAATATGCCAACAAATGTGGAAAACCAAACAATGGCTTGCAGACTGGAAACAAATTCCCAAAAAATGAGATGTCAAAGATTGTAATAATTATTGGACCATCACTTTAATTTCTCATGCAAGTAAAGTGATGCTCAAAATATTACAACAAAGACTGTTACCACATATGGAATGAGAAATATCTGATGTTTCAGTCAGATTCAGAAAAGGAAGAGGCACTTGAGATCATATTGCAAATTTACATGGGTTACTGGAGCATATGAAAGAAGTTCAGAAGAAAATCAGCTTGTGCATGTGACTGTGTGGACCATGAAAATCTATGGCTGGTTTTAAAGGAAAAGGGTGTGCCATGACTTTTGCTTGCTTTGATACATAATCTGTACTCTGGACAAGAAGCTACTGTCAGGGCAGAACATGGAGAAATAGAATGGTTTCCAATTGTCAAAAATGTTAGACAGGGATGTATTTAATCCCCCTATCTCTTCCACCGGTATGTAGAACATATGATAAGGAAAACTGGATTAGATTTAGATGAAAGTGCAGTAGAAATTAAGTGGAGAAACATTAACAATTTGAGATATGCTGATGATACTATATTGCTGGCAGAAAATAACTAATATTTGACTAGTGCTGAAAGTTAAAGGAGAAAGTGCCAAAGCACCTGAATATTAAGACAAAAATGATGACTACCTATTTTTTGAACTGCTGATTTGTGGATCCACTGAAATTGATATTGTCTTTATATGTAGCCTTATGGTTTTGTATTATCATGTTATTGTTCCTATTGTGTTGTACACCGCCTTGTGTCAGGCTCTCGAACGTGGAAATAACAGAGACCGTAGGAAAGTCCCAAAGCAGTTTATTTCTACAACGCGTAGAGTAACAGATAAAGCTGAATCTAAGCTTCCTGCTTAGATCCCGCAATTATATCCTTCAATTCCCCCCCCATTTGATTCCCACCAAATGGACTTCAGAGAGAAAGCATGACATTTGCACTACAGAGCTTCAAAAGACCTGGGAACGTTCGCACCTTCTCGCAGGAGGGCTGGCTCCGGGAGATTGCCAGGGAGGGGAGGGGGAAGCCGGAAAGCATTTACAGGAAACATTTGCCATCTCTACACAGCAACACATCTACACACTGAGACATCTACACACTGACAGGCATGGGCCTGACATTCTGCCCCCCTTAAGACCTTCCCCCCCCCGGGCGACCGGGGTAGGCCCGGTGGAATGCCTTCACCAAACGAGGGGCCTGAACGTTTTTGGAGTCGACCCACTCGTTGTCTCCGGCCGGGAAATGAGTCCATGCGATCAAATACTGAAGCCGGCCCCGGTGCAACCGAGAATCCAAGACTTCCTCCACTTCGTGGTGAGGCTCCCCTCGCACCATCCTTGGAACAGGCACGGCTGGCTGAGGGTGCCAATCATCTGGCGGGGGCGCCTTTTTGAGGAGACTGCAATGGAAAACAGGATGCACGAACTTCAAATTTTTTGGTAACCGTAATTCAGCCGTTACCTCATTGATCACTCTGAGCACCTGGAAAGGACCTATGTACTTCTTCCCCAGTTTCCTGCACCCTTGCAGCCCCCGCAAGTTCCGGGTAGATAAATACATCCAATCCCCCACCATCAGAGTCACCGGCTGCCGCTTCTTGTCGGCCTGCCGCTTATACCCCCGCTTCGCCTTCTCCAAAGCCCGCTGCATCGGCCCCCACACTTGCCGGATGGACTGCACCCATTCCCGGAGCTCTACGGGCCCCTCCTTCACCTCCCTCAAGAAAGGAAATGGCTTTGCCGACTGCCCCGAGACGACATCAAAGGGAGTTTTCCCTGTGCTGCTATGCACCGCGTTATTATAGGCGAATTCAGCAAAAGGCAGCAGGTCAACCCAATTGTCTTGCTGGAAATTGATATAACATCGCAGGTACTGCTCGAGCGTTGTGTTCGTGCGTTCCGCCTGCCCGTTTGTGGCGGCATGAAACGCCGAGGACAGCGCGAGTTCTGTGCCCAGTAGCTTCAGGAAATGCTGCCAGAACCGCGAAATGAACTGCCCGCCGCGGTCTGATACTATCTTATCAGGAGCGGCGTGAAGACGGTAGACATGAGTTACAAACAGACGGGCTAATTTGCTTGCCGAGGGCAGTGAGGAACAAGGAACAAAATGCCCCTGCTTTGAAAAAAGGTCTACAACCATCCAGATCACCGACTTCCCTCTGCTGGACGGGAGATCGGTAATGAAGTCCATGGAGATCACCTTCCAGGGCGCAGCGGCCACCGGCAAGGGCTGGAGGAGACCGGACACCTTCCCTTGCGCTCTTTTGGACATCGCACATGTAGGGCACCCTTTCACATAGGCCTCCACATCCTCCCTCAAAGTTTTCCACCAAAATTGTCTACGGACCAAATGCAAAGTTTTCACAAACCCAAAGTGACCAGCTGTCTTTACATCGTGAGAGCCCTGCAGTGCCAGAAGGCGCGCTGCCGGAGGCACATACAGTCGCTCCCCCTTTCACCAAAACTCCCCCCGCTTTTCCAGCAGGTCACCCCCTTCATCCTGTGGCACTTTGAGTGCCCCCGCCCCCCGTAGAAACTCTTCCAGCGAGGCGGGGACAGCCGGGGAGCTGGAGCGAAGCGCCGCTCGACTCCGAGTGACGACTGCCAAGCCCAGCTGAGATGGCGAGAACACTGTCCCGACCAGAGTAGGGTCCCCCAGGGAAGGATCTGGCAGCCGAGACAATGCATCAGCCAGGCAATTGGCCTTCCCGGGGAGGAAATGCAGAGTGAACTTGAAGCGGGAGAAGAAGTCGGCCCAACGCAGCTGCTTGGCAGACAGTTTCCCCGGGGCACGGAGCACCGCCAAGTTGCGATGATCGGTCCACACCTCGAAAGGGAGGGCCGCTCCTTCCAGCCAGTGCCGCCAGGCAGTCAGAGCACACTTGATTGCCCCCGTCTCCTTGTCACCAACCGTCCAATGGCGCTCAGCCCCCGAAAACTTGCGGGAAAGATAGGCGCAGGGATACAGCCTCCCATCCTCCCCCTTCTGAAGTAGGGCCGCACCCATAGCCTTATCCGAAGCGTCGACGTGAACGACAAATGGTTTGGACGGGTCTCCATGGCGCAAGAGGGGCTCCGACGTGAAGGCACGTTTGAGCACCTGGAATGCCGCCGCACATTCCGTCGACCACGGCAGCGGGGCCGATGGCCTCGTCGCCCCTGGCCCCTTCTCCCTCGTGCGCAACAAATCGGTGAGAGGCAGCGCCAGCCGGGCAAAGTCCGGAATAAAGTCCCGATAGAAGTTAGCGAAGCCCAGGAATGACTGCAGCTGGCGCCTGGTGCGGGGCTCCTGCCACTGCACCACATCATTCACCTTACCCAGGTCCATCTCCAACCCCCGGCTGGAGATCCGGTAGCCCAGAAAATCCAGTTGCTCCTTATGAAAGTCACATTTAGAAAGCTTCACGAACAGGTCATTGTCCAGGAGCCGTTGAAGCACTGCTCGCACAGTTGCGACGTGCTCCTCCTCCGACTGGGAGTAAATTAATACATCGTCCAGATACACCACCACCCCCCTGAACAGAAAGTCCTGGAGCACCTCATTTATCAAACACATGAAAGTCCCTGGGCCGCCACTTAACCCGAACGGTAACACACGGTAAGCGAACTGCCCCAGCCTCGTGTTGAAAGCCGTCAGGTGCTCGTAGCCCTTGGCGATTCTTACCCGGTAGTAGGCTTCCCGCAAGTCCAACTTAGTGAAAATCTTCCCCTTGCCCAAGCAACTAAGCAAGTCCTTGATCAGGGGGAGGGGGTACCGGTTACTGGCGCAGACTGCGTTTAGTCCCCGGTAATCTGTGCACAATCGCAAGGAGCCATCCTTTTTCCGCACGAACAGGACAGGTGCGGCAAAATCACTGGTCACCCGTTTTATAAAGCCCCGTTTCAAATTTTTGTCCAAAAATTCTTGAAGCGCCTGGGCTTCTGACGGGCTCATGGGGTAGAGGCGGCTTTTCGGTAGCTTGGCCCCAGGTAGTAACTCGATCTTGCAATCTGTCTTACGGTGGGGCGGCAACTTGTCACACTCCGTCTCTTCGAACACCCTCCGGAGGTCCCGGTAGGGCTGGGGGATGGCCGAGACGTCCAGTGCGCTCCCAGCCCGCTCGTGGGAGACCCCCGCCTGCATCTGCGGGGACCCAAACATATGGTCGCCGCAAGGGGGGTCAACAAATCGAATAGAGTTGGAGGACCAGGAGATCTCTGGATCATGGTCTCGCAACCAGGGCACCCCCAGCACCAGGGAATATTTGGCCACCTTCGCGATGATGAACTGCCGCTCCTCCCAATGCCCCTCGCATTGGATCAGGACCGGCTCTGTACGATGCGTGGCTGGTGCACCCCCCAATGTGGCCCCATCCATCTGCTCAAACAGAATGGGGCAGCGCAGGGGAACCCGCCGTAGTCCCAACTGGTTTACCAGGGCTGGCTGCATTAGGCAGCGGGTGCAACCGGAGTCCACAAGGGCTTGCATCTGCACACTAGTCCCACAAGTCTGATTCGACACAGTCACTGGGAGAAGGAATGGGCCGTTGGTTTCACTCACCATCAATTTCGCACCCTTCGAAGGGACCTGGCGTCGGGCGCGCATCAGGCCAGGTCGCTGTTGTTTCCCGTTGACTCCTCGCTGGAGTCGGGGCCCCTGGCCCAGATTGCATTCACCCAAGAGTTCTTAAAGAGCTCAAGCATGAAATTGCTGATCTTCTCACTTTAATATGCAACTTATCCCTGGAATCAGGCTCCATCCCTGAAGACTGGAAGATGGCCAATGTCACACCAATCTTTAAGAAAGGATCTAGGGGGGACCCGGGAAATTACAGGCCAGTCAGTTTGACATCTGTTCCTGGTAAATTAGTAGAATCTGTCATTAAAGATAACATTATAAAACATGTAGAAAAGCAAGACCTGCTGAGAAAGAGTCAGCATGGCTTTTGCAGAGGCAAATCCTGTCTTACAAACTTACTAGAGTTCTTTGAGGGTGTAAACAGGCATGTGGACA